>NC_056469.1:24474730-24509377 GCF_008729295.1 Plectropomus leopardus
TATGTGTGTATATATATATATAGGTAGCAATGAACAGCATAGACAGAGGTTTGTAAAAGCTTTACAGTGGTTACTTTTGTTTATATTTCTCTCACTGATTCTCTCTTTCAAACTCAGTGCAGGATCAATGTGTGAGNCTGCCTCTGTCTTACACACATATATATACCTATATATAGGTAGCAATGAACAGCATAGACAGAGGTTTGTAAAAGCTTTACAGTGGTTACTTTTGTTTATATTTCTCTCACTGATTCTCTCTTTCAAACTCAGTGCAGGATCAATGTGTGAGCGCTGCTTAGGAGGAGAGGGACAGTAATTAATGGTGGCGTGTCATTGCATCTCTCTAGTTAAGGAGCTGAAATTAACATATTTATCAGAGTGTTGTATTCCCTTCAATGCTGATTGGAGCCGGAGGCGATAAATATTTGTGACCACTGCAGAGTCAATTCACCTGTGTGTGAATGCAGATTATAACCTTTCCCATTGCATTAAAAAGCCAGATGTTAGCTGGTGTTAGCAGGGTTTTTTTGTGCAAAGAGGCTTAATTGTGTACATTTTTCCTGGCCCTCGATCATATGCCTATTCCCTAAAATAGTTGAGTCATAAAAACTTTGAACCCCTTATCTAAGATTTTTTTTTTTAAATGATCCAAAATGGTTAATTTAGCTGCTGAGTTTCAAAAAAATTAATTGTAGGGGGAATCCCCCAAGGGTTGGGTCAGAGGAGGTGTCAACTGAAAATGCTCCTCCAATGTTAAATAGGTGATTACAACCCTGCAGTGACTTAATACACAACATATTTCTTCCCTTTGTTTCGGAAGCTTACTAGGTGAAATAAATGAAGAACACAAATCTCGTCAGACTCGAGTGTAAAATATTGCAAATGTAAGCACACAATTTGGGCGTGCATGCAGGCTCATTTACTGCTGAGACAGCTATAGATTTAGTCATATCTGCATTATCTGGAGTCATGTTCACATATAAAATTGCAGGGTTTTGTTCTTACAACAATTATCTTATTGATCTGATTCAGTCATTGTGACCAGATGTTAAACCTTTAGATCTAATGAAAACCTCACTTCATACATACACAAACACACACACATGCACACACAATCTGATAGTTTCAGTCTTAGTGTTGTAAAGAGCTGGGTGGAATATTTTGTCATTTTCAAAGAAACAAGGCTAGCAAACCCAATCTTTGTCTTCATTTCATTATTACTAAGGCAGCATTGTGGTTGGTTTGTGGAAATTTAAAGCAGACAAAACATTATTATACATTATTCCATTGAACTTGAACATAACCACAAGTCTGTGCAGGGAAAAGTTACCTTTTAACTGTCATTGTGCAGCTTTAATTTAATCTTAATAAAGAACTGCAAGAAAATGTGGACTTCTGACTCACCTGCTGAGATACACAATAGGAAAAAAGACACATAATAAAGTACAAATCACTTTATATGTGCAGAAGATGAAGGGGACATCTGTTAAAGAGTTGACAAACGATAAGGAAGCAGCAACCCAAAATGCAATAACTCAGACACAAATATGTATCATGCACTTTGTTTTTGCATCACAGATGCACAGTCATGTTTCCATCTTAAACTTCACAGCGCTTACCAGTATGCTGACTTAACACTATTTAAAAACTCTCAGCAGTGCATTTTTTTTTTTGTCTGTGCATTGCTTCCTCTGCCAGTAAAACTCAGTGGAACATTATATTTCATCACCTACACATATGCGAAATAATCATATCACTTATAGAAATTAAACCACAACAGTCATTACAATAAGTCAGAGAGTCTGAAGCTTGACTGTTAAACTGCGTATTAAAACCTAGAAAACAAAAACTGTCTGTGACAATAGATATAATAGGTCTACATAATGACAGCTCGACACAGGAACAAACTACTCATGTGCTGAGCTTCTACAGAAGCCATCTGATTTGACTGTTTTCCAACTCATCCTATTACCATAATCATTTGCACTCCCTCAAACTCAAAGCTCAATTGTTTCCATGCAAGGGGTATTTTCTCTCTTAGTACCTTCACCTCATATTCAGATACAGTGGAGGTGACTCTTCATCAGCTGTAGGAAAGACCACCTCACAGTGAGTGACGCACACATGGCCCCAACACCAGAAAACACCAAACTGAACCACAGCAAAAAGAAATACAACACTGATCTAAATTTGTTTCGCATGAGGAGGAAGCTCTGGATGAAATAAAAAGACATTCAGTTTCACTCACCCAGCAGTCACACGGCTCTTACCAGAGAAAATGTCTCCACAAGTTGAAGAAAAACAGCTCTGGTTTCTCCCACATATTCTCAGTTGTGTCTATCCATCTGTCTCTGTGTCTATTTAGCTCTACTTTTAACTTAAAGCAGATTTTCCAGACTTTTTAAACTTTTTTTTTAAGTTTCAACAATTTCTATGTTTTTTTAAAAATGCAAAATCACATAAGCAGCTGACGTTTATGATACTTGTACATTTTGCTCTCCAAGATAAATACAAATGAACTCCTCTTTTAGGATTTTTGAAGTCTAAATGTAATCACCAGAAGTAAAATGCTATTGTTAGGCCAAAAAGGAACTACACTACGGTAGTGTCGCCACTGCTCCGAGGCTGTAAAGTTGTGTTTGGTGTGGCTCGATATGACGACTTTCTGTAGTCTCATTTAGCAACTTGTTTGTTTTAAGACACATAAAAGCTTCAAAGTTCTCAAGTGGGGTATTTAAGGACATATTTTATGTCGTAGAACAAAACCTGAAAGTCTCTTAAGCTTGTGTTAAACACAGACCTTATTTAGGCTTCTAACTAAAATTTGTGGGGTACTCTACAATGTTCTAAAACTAGGTTAAATTGTGGTGAGGGAACAACTGGCATCTCTGTTTTCACAGGGGTCCCTTGAACTCTGAAGATATCTGAATGGAAATGGATTCCACAGATACTCACCATGGATAGATTGCTGAACAAGCCTACCAAACACAGGCCCAAGGTCAAAGTGTCAGGTGGCCCACCAGCATTCACCTGCAAAATGTCAGAAATCAAATTAACAGACAAGAGACATGAAATGACCTCAAAGAGACACAAAGTAACTACAAAAGCATGCAAAAAGACCACAAGGCGACACAAAGCAACAAAGGACATAAAGTTACAACAGATCGACACAAAAAAGATACAAAATGACCTCAAACAGACCAAAATGCCAAAAAGACACAAAATGACCTCAAAGAGACACAAACCCAAAAATGGATGCATACCGACAACAAAGACATGCAAAACCACCACCAAGTCCCTGTGTCTTGCTCTTGCGTAGGAGAGATGGTGGAGCCCTTTCTGAATCTGTAACCATAATCCATTATTATCTCATAATCCACCCACAGTACCCACAAGTGTCCTTTAAACTTAAGGAGATTGATTCCAGGAAATGTATTTGTCCTCACAACCAATGTACTCCTTCACATTAAAGCTGTGCATATACACATACATGATTGATTTATATATAAGGTCAAAGGTTAAATACTTTTGAAAGGCACCTGAAAGCAGCACATGAAAATGTTGCTCCAGGTTTCAAAGCATCAAACAGCATAGTTGAATCTAACGGATATAGCCCCAGTAAAATACAGACATGTCTCTATTAACTTCAACCTTTACTTTGCGGTCTTAAAGTATTTACAGTCCCTTTGGTAAAGATTCAATGAAATATGCTAAAATTACATACTGCCAAACAAGCATTTGACTGGCAATGAAGGTCTGTTTCTACTCCAGCGAGAGAATAAGAATTGACGAAAAGGAAAACAAAGAAGCGAGAATGGAGGTGATGATTCACTTTCACAAATATCTACCAGTACAAGATAACAGAATGGCCTCGTTCTCATCATACTGGTGATGATGATGATAGTGATGAGAGCTGTACGTTAACCAGTGGTTGTAAACGCAAGTAACTGGCAGTGACGGAGGTGTGGCGCTTCCACTTTTTGCCATTTCAGTTTCAAAGCAACAACTGGAGCTTCCATGAAAGACGCCACAGTTATTTGTAAACAAAAAACATTCTCTGCGATGTGGAGAATTATTGAAAAGTAGTTTACAGCAAATTTATAGTTCAGCATTTCGAAAAAGGGACTTTATTTTGTAATATAAAATAACTATAACTAATATATAATCACTGTAGATGCTACTGTGCAAAGTTCCTATACTGTGCTTGTGTCTTGTGTTATCTTTGGCTTGCAAAGTGAATAATGTTACATATTGCTACACAATTTATTTGATGTGAAGAAGGAAACAGAATGAGGTAGAGAGAATCCGTGGGAGGAAGTGGGTCTCCCTGTTTACATATCTGTCTTACAGTTTCCAGGCTGACAGACCGCATCAAACCCCGAGCCTGTAGCTGAAGTCACATGATCAGTTGAGAAACTACCAAACACTCCGCCTCCTATCACTACCCACGGGCTCGTATATATATCTCAGCGAATTAACTCACAAAAACACAGAGAACACATCATCAAAGACAGAAGGAAGTGGAAAACATAGAAGGTTAAAGTGGGGAAAGAGAATAGAGTAACATTAGTGGAAACTTTTTAACAAACTCATATTTTTGTTTTATCAAAAAACATGCTGTTGGAATATTTCATCTTTTGGGTGATTTCCTTTCTTATGAAAGGTAAAGTTGTAATTTTTTTAATCATTTTTGAAAATATTTTCTACATCAGATATAGTTTTTGTCCACATTTTCCTTCTAAATTGAATTTTTCTCATGTCTTTTCCAGGGGTTCAGTGTAAGGAAATTGAGATGTTTGTTGAAGCTGGCTCTCAGGCTGTTTTACCTTGTAAAAGCAGCTCTTCGTCTAGCTATGTTCCCTTCATCATCTGGCATAAAGAAAACAAAGGGTAAGACACAACTTTATGTTTGTTGCCTCTACTTATCTAAATATATATACTTACCCCTTTTTGCTTCATATGTCCAGATCCGAACACTCACAGATCTCTTAATTTCCCTCCAGCCCCATCTATCCCGCCTTCAACTTCAGACGTATATCTATATGCCGATGACTCTGTGTTGTTTGTGACACTTTTCATCCACACAGCACTGTCTGGAGAAAGGAAAGGACTGGTCTGCAGTACTGGGGCTCTAGCTGGTCAACAAAAGGCACCCAACGTATACGATGCCCCCACTCCCAGTTTGAAAAAGGCGATTTCAGCCTGCAGATCAACAACGTGAGGAAAGAGGACGGAGGAACTTACACCTGCAGGGTGGTGCAAAGAGACCAGGTCAATGAAAACAAGGTCATACTCAGAATCATTGAAGGTAAGAAATGCAGCCGTAAAAACTCTAAATGTTCGACTTTCTGTATTTCAATTAAATTCTATTGAGCCTAATATAACAAACCACAATTTGCCTCAGTTGTCTTTACAACAAACGATATCCCTTTGTCCTGGGACCCTCACAGCAGATAAGAAAAAAAAAAACTTTAACAGTCAAAAATGGTAGAAACCTCAGAAAGAGGAACTGATCTCTTACACGGGACGGACAGACGTGCAATCAATGTCATGTGTACACAACAGATCAACACAGTAAAGTACAGTAATCCAGATAAAAAACCGGCACAATGAGAAAGAGAGAGACAGCGATAGGGAGAGGGAGAGGAAAGAGAAATGGCGGTTGCCTTTACTGTGCTGCAACCATTCCTAAAGTTTGTCAGATAAGCGCAGAAGGTTAATTTGTGAGACATTATTAAAGCACAGAATAAACACGCTCAGACACATAGATGTTTAACTGTCTTAGCTGCAATTATTCATTAGAAAATAATAAATTACAGAATACAACTCTTAGCATCAACACACTTATGAACTAAAATGTCTTATTTTATCTGTGTTAGATATTAGCTGAAATGTCAATTATCTCTCCTGTTTCCGTTACAGTGTCCGTCTCTTCACCGGTTTCCATATGGGGAAAGGACGTTTTGATCACCTGTAATGTGAATCCATGGCCTCAGGAAGCTTCTGTGCAGTGGATGTTGAACAACAGTCCATTTGTGCCTAAGCCTAAAATCCCTTCCGATAGAGATACCACTCAAAGTGTCGTGAGGGAAAAGGCCACCGTGAGACTGACGGGAAACTGGACGTGTGTCGTGGGCTACAAGGGCAAAGAAGGGCGAGCTTCAGCAGCTTTGACTGTGAAGGGTAAGATTAAGAGTTAAAGATGTAGAAATGCAGGATTATCTTGAGAAATGAAGCTGTTTTGGTTATTTTTTTCTCTGATCCAATTCTCTTTCCCTCCTTTTCTCTCACAGGAATCATCCACCCATCCAAAGACAGTGCCAAAGTGTACGCCGCTGTAGGATCTGCAGTTACTCTGCCCTGTGTATTCTCACCGAGTGTGATCCCCTCCAATCCAGTTTGGGAGAAACTGAAACCTGCCTATCTTTTTAAACCTGTACCTGGTCACCTTCCTGCCTCTTTCTCTCCACCCTCACCATCCTCTCAGCCCCCATTCGATAAATCTGCCAATTTGACAGAGGTCGGGTTTGAAGACGAGGGCAAGTACAGATGCTCTGGCACTATAGAAGGACAACGGCTGACACGAAATATGCAGCTTGTTGTTGCCAAAAGTAAGTTTACATGAATTCAGGTTAAGCTTGAGTGAGTCTTTTTTTGTCATCAACAGTGCATTTAATGGTCTTGTTTTTCTCTCAGTTGAAAACAGCATCCCGTCAAAGAAAACTGGCTCTGTGACACTGACCTGCAGACTGAGCGACACGAGCGAGGTCACAGATTACGAGTGGGTTCATGTGGTCTATGACCTCAATGGCACCCAGTCAGTTGGGTCCATCCAGAAGGGGAAGACTCTGGATCTAAGCACAGTGTCTGAGGATGATCAGGGCGAGTGGGCATGTCGTTTCTACGGGAAATATGGCGTTTTGGGAAATGTAACGCACCACATTAAACTGATGAGTAAGTTATTTCCTCCTTATTTTAAAATGTATGCTCTATTAAATAAATACATTTCAAAGAAACTCAATATATTTGATCAATGAGCGTAAAAAGTCAAACTGTGCCGCAATCTGACTGATTTATATTGTTTTCCTCAACAGGTGGTCTGAGCGGAGAACAATCTTTGCGTGTCTCACATAACACCGCTGCTGTGGTCGGCCTCAGCCTTCTCCTCCTCGTTCTGCTGCTGATTTTGGCTCAGATGTACAAAAACCACCAAAGGGTAAAGATCTTTAATTTGACACTAATTCAAAAACATTTTAAAACTTAAGTTCTTTCTGTTTTACTGGAACATTTTGATTTAGAGGGAAAAGAAAAACATTTTTTTTGGGATTATGCTTCAAAATTTCCTACTAAAATATGCAAAATCTTGAAACAGTTGTCTTTGTTTCAAAATAAATCACTTGATTCCAATAAATGCTTTGCATGAGTTTCACTGGAAAAAAAAGTGACATCATCTCATTACCTGATTTCTCTTATTATATGTAAAATAAGTATTTAAAAAAAAGAAGTATTGATTGCTTGTTGAAATGTGCACATTAATACATCAGACCTAATTAAGTAATTTCTCGCATCTTTGCTTCCACAGAGGAAAAGGATCTTTCAATACCCCGCGCTGGAGACGATTGTTCACACTGTCTCCAATGAGCGGGAGGAGAGAGAAAGGAACCGAGTGAAAGAGTAAAGGTTCATTAAGCTAGAGGCATCGCAGATCTCACAGCGCTAAACTGAAGTGAGATCTGTCATCTTGGGAAATTTTTGTTTGCACAAGTTTTGTTAATATTTTTACAGCAGATGTTGTAGCAGTATGATTGTTGAATTTGAAACGTATATAACTATGTTGTTTGAGATGTGTGTTTTTCAGTTATCCTTTGTGAATATGTATTCCCATACTACAAATAAAATGTTTTAAAAAGAAAGTACATTGAGGAGAAATAAATCTGGTTTATTTGTAACACTATTTACAACCTGAAGGGGGGAAATTGTCACTATAAATAATATATAAAATCATTTATAAAAAATAATGTTTTATATATTTACACAAAACACTGGCCAAATGTTTATCTATTATTCTAAATATATATATATTACATTATTTTGCTAAAATTACAGGTCATATATTTAGGTTGAAGACAAATAGATGCTTGTTGAACAGCTGGAGAGGCGTTCGTTTTTTCTCTTTTATGTGCTTTAGCTTTTCATTTAAAAAGCCTATCGTCCTCGTTCATTTGTCCCTCCATAGTTCACGTTCATGGCGCATATTTTGAGTTTGCATGATAAGTTGTTGGTTGGCAGTCCGTTCTGTGACCACAGGACTCTGTGGTGCACCTTCTCAGCTATACCTGACTACACTCCCCGTCGTCTTGCTCTGAAACTCCATGAATGTCCCAGGAGGCCAAAGATCGGCTGATGCCCTCCATAACCCCTTCGCCCGCAGGCTGTAAATGATCCATGACTTCATCATCATCAAAGCACCAACCTGCCCAGTCCACATTCACCCCGTCCGAGAAGACAACACTAAAGAGGGCAAAAGACGGGAACAGAAGGTTAAAATTCATTATTTTAAAACATTTACTGTGCAACTATGTCCACTAATCTGTCCCAAGTTGGGTAATAAATTGTGATTTTCTTACTATAAATTCATGAACTTAATACTCTTTAAAGAAGCCGCTCCATCTGGCCATGAAGTATAAAATATATACAGGATGCATGGTGTTCAAATATGCAAAATTTTGGGAAATCATGAGAATATTAAAATATATAAAGCCCTTAAATTAGGCTCTCATGACTGTAAAGTACAGTATAAGTAACAAGATTCGTAGAAAGTGAAGAAATAGGCTGTTAAAGTTTTACAGGTTTTAAATTCAGCGTAACAAGGAGACTCTTTACACGTCCTGTGGAGCTTTCAATGGAAACAATCCACAATTTAAAATACTATTCAAAAAAGTCCGAATTATATTTATGAGCTGATTCACATATTGATTAACATACCAATGGGATGTTTGTGGTTGGTTAACCTGAAAAAGCAGTTCCTTAAACACAGAATGGTCCATCACATTCATGACTGCATGAAACAAAGGCTGTTTAAGAAGCTTTTTTTGTGGCTGTAAAGTATAAAATACCTAAAAGTAGTTCTGGCATGCACAATAAAACTAAATATTACATGACGCATTGTGTGCAATTATTCCAAATCATGGGAAATCATAATAATGATATTAAATATCATTACATAAGAGGGATCCCTCATTATCCTCTACTGCTCTTCCTGAGGTTTCTTCCTTTTTTTTTTTTTTTTTTCCCCCGTTACAGGGGTTCTTTTTCGGGAGTTTTTCCTTGGGAGATGTGAGGGTCTAAGGGCAAAGGGATGTCGTACACTGTAAAACCTTCTGAGGCAAACCATGTTTTGTGATAATGGGCTCTATAAATAAAACTGACTTGACTTGACTTGAAATACAAAAAGACCTTAAATAATCTTCTGATAAATATAATGTGTAGTGTTATTAAAGAAAGGAAATGGGCTGTCAAATGATTTGAAATTGAGCATAACAAAAATGTCCTGTGGGTTTTCAAATGTTAACAATCCACAAAGTTTTAGCAAATGTTTTATGAGATATTCAGCATGCACATAGCAGTTTGACGTTAGTTAAGACGAAAGCGGGGTAATTTTATGTTTCCATTCACACAGAACACATCTGTCCATTACCAGCCTACTCAACACTGAAAACTCATTTCAAAAGTAGAGACGTAACAGTTCTAAAATACATTTTCATATTAGGAGGAATACAATTATATCTTACCAAAACAGAGAAAAGTGTGGGTCCATTATTATAGCCAGAGAAGCAAAAAACCTCTGTTGTATGATAGAAATAAAAACATCTGCACCAAAGGCAGTAAGATCGATATGTGACAATGTGGATTATCTGCTGCAACACACACAACACTGTGTGACAGTAAAAGAGCAGCAGGGCAGAGATCGTGTTTTAAAAAATGGACCTGGGCTCTTGTCAGAAAAACATCCACCCTGCTGAAGTGTCCTCGAGTAAGACACTGAGTCAACACAAGCTGTATCATGTAGCTGAGTACAACCTATGGCCTTGCGTGAAGGGACGTGTACTTCAGCCTTTTATGTTGTGTTCCTCTTGTGGGCTTTGTTGTTTTTGTTTTAGTTTTTATTAAATTGTAATGCACTTTCTTAAGAGAAGTACATCTACATCAGTGCTACATTTGGTTACTTTCATAAAAAAAAATGTCACAATTGCTGAAACAGTTTCTTTGTTCATTCACCACTAAAGGTGAGGCAGATAATCTGTTAAATGCGTGTGAACACAAATAAAAAAAATCAAAAAAATCAGAACTGAATATTATATATATATATATATATATATATATATATATATATTATAATATATAATTTTGCTTTCAGTCACTTTGTTTTATTGTTTTATAAATGCTGTATTTGAAAGATGCTATATAAATAAAGTTATTATTATGAATATGAATATGAATATGATGATGATGATGATGATTATAATTAAGTAATACCACTGTCAAGTCAATTTTAAGACTGACTTTTGATACGTGCATATTTTCTCTGATTTCTGCTGTATATGTGATTGTGCATGGGAAACTAAATCTTTTTTCCCCTCTGCAGTATAATAATTAATCTCCTAAAAAAAAATCAATACATTATCAAGGCAACATGTTGATTAGTCAAACAATGAAAAACATATGAAACTAATTAACACTTTGTCAAACTAACCTGTTCCTCTTGTCATCCTCATCTCCATCCACCAACTGCTCCTTCCATCCTTTACTCACTGTGAGCGCTCGGTGTCTCATCAGCTCCACCTCCCCCTCCCCCCACTCTGTGTCTCTGTCTCCATCGCTGGGTGACGGTGATGGTGTAGTGGAAAGCGAGGGGGACGAAGGAGGATGCCTCGACCTCAGATTGGTCATTTTTCTGTCTCTTTTTAATGATCCATCTCTCTCTTTGGCTCTTTCCAGAAGACCTTGCAGAGGCGAGGGGCACAGACTGCCCGAGTGCACACGAAGTCCATGACCGCCCTCAATTATGATGTTAGGAATGGAGGCACTCCTTTTGGTTCTGGCTCTGTTATTGAAGTTAAAATCAGAGAGCTCAGATTCAGATAATGTTTGGGGGTCTGGAGAGACTCTGTCATGCGTGTTCCAAAACATCCCTTGGTTGGGCTTCAGGGAGCCAAGCTTTAGCACCCGGTGTGAATCGGAGCTAGAGGGAAGAGAGTTTCTCTTCAGGTTGCTGTTCGAGTTGGACAAAGAGTCGCTGTTTGTCTGTCCTGAGCCCTGTAAGAACTGCCTCTGAGTAGAGGGGCCCTGATGAGTACTGACTGGCCTCCTTCTCCGTAACCCAGGTGACTTTAAATTTTTGTAGATACCCCAAGTCTCTGGAAACGTCTCCACGTCTCCAGACTGGTAGGAATTTCTCCTGGAGTCCTGGTTCACAGACTGCGAATCGGAGTCTCTCCTTGTTCCCCCCTCTTCTGGTAGTCTTAAAAACTCAGGCCCCTCTTTGGACATTGCCTGTTGGTAAGGAATTTCTACAGTAATATTTTCGTCCATTGGATAGTCCACATCTGGATATAAGAGTGGTCCAGCTGTGTTGTTTCTTAATGTGTCCGTTGCAATACTGTGAGCGTAATGATCCAGATTTGGGGCAGATTGCACCCTGTGGCTCCAGTTCACCATTTGCCCCCTTCTCTCTTCTTCCTCTGCATAAATCCTCACTTGTTCAGTCCTGACTCCCATTTCTATCCACTCATGTCCTTTGACCGCTTGTTGCCGACCAGCAAAGCCCCTATGCAGTGATTTACGGTTACTGATGTTGGGCTGAGAGTGCCAAAAAGGTACAAGAGGATTGTTGGTGACGACATCATCTGGAGGTTGATACTGTTCCTCTGCTTCTCTGGACGCCAACATACCATTTATTGACCGAGGGATAATAAGTTCCTCATCAAGTTCATCCACAAAAGTCTCTCGTCTTGATGGTATTAAAGTTTCTTCTTCTGTCTCCATGTCATCTGTCTTGACTTCTGTGACAGGTTTGGCCTCCAGCTGCTGGATTCTCCAGTTTTCCAGCTGTCTGTTGTTCTCTGCCTGTCTCAGGATCCTCAGTGTTTCCTGACAGCATAACAGAGATAAAATAAATGAATGTTTATGTTGTTTGTAGTTCAGTTTTATATGAAAACACTACGGCTGTTTTCAGACTGCAGGCAAATCAGATTTGTTTCTCACATCAGATATATATTTGCAGGTGATCATATTGGATTTTTTTTGTCCAGATATAACAAATCTATCCACATGGGTTGTGGGGTGATGACGTTGGATCAGTAACTATGTAGCAACGCTAGAGACGTGGCTTTCAGAAATAGAAGTGTGAGAAATGGAGGCTAAAATAATGACTGTTCAACACAGAAAATAATCATATAACTCTTTATGATCCATTTCCTGGTGAGTAAGAATGTCTGTAAAAAAATGTTTTGTGCTAATCCATGCAGCGGTCAACTCACTAAATAAATGAAAACATAGGATTGGTGCTAAAGGAAAAGTCAGAGCATCACCACAGTCTTTAGGATTCATCCACGAATGTCCTCAAAAAAAATCATGGCAATCCATCACCAATGATTCAGTCTGGACCAAAGTATTGTTCATACAAGGACATACATACCAAAACTGCCATCTAGAGCCATGTTGCTAGTATGGCAACAAGTTAAATTAGACGACTATATTTAAAAAAGATTTGTTGAGAAATGCCTTTTTTTTACCTGTGCCTGGTGGATGGTGGAGACCCATGTAGAGCAGCTGTCTGAGGTGCTGGCTGCAAATATGTAGACATTCATAGCACTCTGAAGCTCACCTACCTCCACAAGGACAAATGAACCTAAGAGAGGAGGAAGAATCATTATGGGAAACATAATATAGCTATACAAAATCATCTAGCGGCCTTACATAATAATAAGAAAGTGTTGCTCACAGCCATCTTTCAGTGCTATGCAATACGTTCTGTCAAGGGCGAGAGGGGGTCGAACTACTTTCAGCCGCTCTCCTTTCTTCTGCACTTTGGTCATTAGAAGCACATCTGAGAAAAGTAGAGCCACCACCTCCAGCTGCTTTGTACCATGTGTCAGAAAACATAAGAAAGTCAAAAAAGTGATGATAAGGATGCTCTGGAGAGATAGATTAAAATATTCTGTGCTGTGTGCACGGTCTCTGCTCACTTTGCTGTCTTTTCTCCCCCGAATCTTCAGGTTCTCCTCCAGCAGGAGCTTGCGTACGACATCAGGACCTACTCCTCTGATTGGGCATGTGAGGTCAAACTGGCAGATTTCTCGGACATGCTGTGGAGAAAATCCATCATACGCAATCATCAGTTGGAAAGTGTATCAAGAAATCATCAGATGATGCTGGTAGCAATCTATTATGTGCAGTGTTTTTATTACAGCCTGACATCTAAACTCCACATCCTGTCTTTCCTCTAAGATTTTAAGGCAATAAAAAAGTGGCACACTAAATTACCACAAAGACATGCAAAACAATGAAAAAGAGACATAAAGCAACTAAAACATGACTTTAAGGAAACGCAAACCAACTACAAAGACGTGCAAAGCATTTACAAAAAGTCAAAAAACAATTACAGAGAAACACAAAAACACAATAACAACAAAATAGACAAAAAACAATAATGGAGAAACACAATGATGGAAAACAACTTAAAAGAGACACAAATCAACTAAAAATGACTACAAAGAAGCATAAAACAACTACGAAGACATGCAAAGCTATTATAGAAGGTCACAAAACAATAACAAAGAAACACAAAGATGCAAAACAACAACAAGGAGACACAAAGCAATGACGAAGAGATAAAAAACAATTATGGAGAAACACAAAGATGCAAAATAACTACAAAAATGACGACAAAGAGATGTGTAGCAGCTAAAAACAAATACTACTACAACAAATACGTAGGTGCAAAACATTATCATTATCTGTCCACAAAATTTGCTCTGCCTCAAGTGAAGGTCTTCTTGACCAAAAGGTTGATCTATTTGTGCATAAAATATTTCTTGAACTCCATCTATCTTCACAGAAAGCTGAGTTTTGAAAATGAAAATATAAATAAAACAGCCCATCAAGGAAAATGTCATATTTTACCTTGTCAATGTCTTCATTTATCCCCTCCACCTCATATCCTTCCACCCTCTGAGCAGAGATGGTGAGGGCGAGTTCCTCGTCTTTGAGCCTCAGGTAATCATTGATACTCTCTAAAAAACTGTTAACACTGGACAACTGGAGAGGAATAAGAAAAAGATGGTTAGTGAGAGTTTTGCTGCTTTTGTTGCAGATTTGTTATTAAGTAAACAGCTTGGAGGATTTAAATGCTCATAAATCATTCCTTAATTCAGGCAGGAAAATAATAACAAATATTTTAGCAAGAAGACTTGAGAAAATGTCTTGCTGCACTTATAAAGAGGAATTCAGACATTAAAGGAGCTGTAGCCCCTGTAACAGAAATGAAGAGGAGGTTGGTTTTTTTGGCAGATGACATGTTGTTTACTGTGTCAGTTTCTGAAACACGAACTCAAAATGTTATCAGCATGGTGAAGAAAAATGGGCCGTTAACAGGTTACATAATAACTAGAAGTCAGGAGTTTTACCATTAAATGCCTTTTGTCACAAATCACATATGCTGAACGTAGCCTTTAAATGGCCACATGGCTTTTCCAAGGCCAAACATGGACTTATCAGCAATATCCAAGAGGATATTGAGGAAAAGAAACACCTCCTATTGTCTGTTTGGGGTAAAATGGACAGTTTGAAATGTGTTTGATTTATTTTTAATAGCATACCTTCTCCTTCCTACTGACAAACATTTTTTTCAGGATATCAATAAGATATTAAGTAAGTTTACCTGAAAAGATAAGCCACATAGGGTGAGTAACAAAAAATCTGCCAACCCAATATAATTATTAGATTGCTTTTAAACTATCTTTTCCAGTGTGGAAAATATTGAACGGGAACATGCTGAAATATAAGATTTCTGCCTTTATGGTTGCTGCAGGTTTCTCACCATGCCTCTGAGTGTGTGCTGCACATGAGGATCCTGTGTGGTTTTCAGCACAGCTTTGAGCAGCAGAGGATACTTTGTGATCCTCTGATGGGGTTTGGCCTGCATGTCGCCGAGGCGCATCCTGTTGCACTGAGGGTGAGTCTCCACCCACTGTACAAGACAAAATCACAAGAACATCGCCTGAAGTCAGCGCTTTTCATTAACAGTAGTTTTATTACATAGTGGCTCAAAACCATAAATGAAATAGTACTTAAACAAGGCTTCATTTAAAGGGTCAGTTCACCTAAATTACAGCATAATAACATAAAAGCAGGATCTGCCAGTAACCTAAATATTATCTATCCATACAGATGTTTTTAGGTTTTTTTCTTAATAAGTCTTGTTTGTGCTGTGGATTAACCTGTTTAACCAGGACATTATTCTTTCATCACCTCTACATTATTGAAGTGGTGGCAGAGGACCGATATCTCGAAGCCATGACAAATAAAAACATATCTACCGAAAAAAGGAACAAAACCTTCCGCGGGGGCTTAACAAATTGTTATTGTTTTGTTTGATCGAGATGTGCAGACCCTTTTAACACCCACCGAGAACTACTTCCTGGCATAAATGGCTCTTTAACTGTAAAACAAAAACAAACCACCTCCCACTCTGGTTGACAAGTGTGATGCTGTGCGTAAGTGAAAGCACAAGTGTTGAATAAACACAGCAGCGGTACCTGGTTCTATGCATAACAAAGAGAAAGAGTGTGAGGTTTCACCCTCTCAAGCATAAATGTTGATGTGCATGTTGCATGTGTGCAACTTGTTGTACCTGGACATAAGTGAGGAAATATGGGTTACTCTCCATCTGCCTGCGTGTGAACTCCATATTGTTTTCCTCCTCCCAACAGTAATGCTGATAGGAAGAGAAGCGCTTGTGGAACTGGGGACAAATAGAAAAGGAATGACAATGTGAAAAATCTCCATCACATTTACATGTATTTACATTTCTCCCTCATTCAAAGCAACATTACATGTTAAAGTTTGGTGTTCAAAATGTTTACTCCAGTACTACTTAATAAAACTAATATTACTGCCAGAATTACTTTGGTTTTCAAAGTTACTGCAGGAGGGGAGCTAATATATAGTTTGGTAAATTAATTGAGGTTTTATTCTATTTATTTATTTAAAAATATATATATATCTGGGAATACACATTAACATTTGCAAAGATAAATCAGCCTATTTGTAAAAAAAAAAAAAAATGAATAAATTAATTAACAGTTTCCAACATTGATGATAGGCTAACTGTTACCCATGAATCCTTGTGCAGTCCTAAGACTAGATCACTGCGCAGCCCATGATCCTTATGATGGTGAGGCAAACTAGTTAGCTGACAGTTATATTGAAACATAATGGCCAATCAGCTGTATTTTTATTTCCAGTGTATGGATATTCTTGTGAGCCATGATGGATTGTTCCATAACTTTTCAAATAGGAGACTCCAAAATACCATCCACTTACCACAAGGGGTCATAGGTCAGAAAAACGCACAAGGCCAATGCTGCAGACAAAGTTTCAAATGTGGAGCTACAAAGTTTTAAACATGGATGCTTCACACATGTGGAACCAGATCTTTACAGTCAGCACAGTTTGAAGGTGGATGTTCAGGATTAGGGTCCTGTGACCGTCAACATTACTCTCTTTGATCTCAGTTAGTCAGAAATACTAATTATTGCAGATTTCTAACAAATGCTCAGAGGAGTTGTTGCATTCTATTTTAGAAGTTGTTTTTTTAGATAACTTCTTTGACTTTTTTCAATGTTTTTGGTCCAACAGCTAGATAGACTGGAAAACTGGGGCAGAGAGGGGGGCCGTCATGCAACAACCACAAGTTGTAACCGAATCATTGCTGCAGTATATGAAGCACACACTCTACAAGGTGAGCGACAGGTTGCTCCACTAGTTTGGAAGTTAGCTGGCAGCGTAATCTTGCAACACTGATGTAATTCCCCCACTGGGACTGTGGTTACTGAAGGCAGGTGTCTGTCGTGATTGACATTGCATACAAAACCAAAGTGGACATTCCCATGAAAAGTGGATGATATTTTATGTTATGCTTTATGTCTGACCCACGTTGTTAATTTGATAATTTTTTACAAACCAGCTTAAACATATTTTCTAAGTAGCTTTAGTTCACAGAACCAGATTTCTCCCGAGGGTAGTAGTAGAGTGAGGTAATTATATATTAGCTTGCAGAGCTATGAGTTCAAAGTAGCTCCTCCAACACTGAGTTCACATATTTCTGACAGGTGGAAACACACCTTTGTAATGTATCTTGCAGACAGTCATTTCATACCTGCAGGCAACCAGCCTCCAACATCATTGGGTCAAAGGGCTGCCCTGTCCTCCGGACTTCCAGTAACATGGGATAAATCACATCCTGCCAGAACAGCTGATGTGAATTGAGGATGGAGGAAAGGTTGGAGAAAAGCAGCTTAGGGGTCACCTGTCAGTGGGGAAGTGAAAAAAAAAAAAATCATAGTGCTTAAGTTTAACTCGACTGCTTTGTGATATTTTCCATCTTCTCGATGGAAATCCGTTGTTGTGCTACATTTTCCACTTGTGTGTTGTATTCTGTGTCAGCTAAAGCGGATGTTCTTGTTGTGCCCGTCAGTGTATGTCAGTGGTATGCAGATCAGTGGAAAATAGGCCTGCAGGTTCAGTGTGCTGTATGTTTCCTGTCTAGATGACACAGTGTGCTCTGCAGACTGACCTCCAGGAGAAATCCATGCTGATGCAAGTTGACGAGGGCTGCGATAACCAGCTGTGAGGAGCAGACACAACTTTGTTAAATCATCCTGTGGAAAATCCCTTTGCAGCTCTGACATGTAAAAATACAAATACTGTATTTAAATGAGACAATGGCAGCACATAGAGAATGACATTTTACATCTCTGATGATAATGAGCTTGTTGATGTAGGTGAGCTCAGTGTGAACAAACTCCCACAGCGCCTCCTGTTGGTGTCTCTGCGTCTTAGACATCGTCTGATCATTGAAAGAAGACAGAAGAGGAAAGAGGAGTTGAGCAGTTATTTTACAGTAAAAGCAGGAGCTGCTTTTAAAGGATACAGCAAGAGTCTATGCTTTTCTTGTTGTCAACAAATTCAATAAAAAGAACAACATGTAGGGGTGGGAACTGATGAGGTTATGTAGATACCAATGCCATTATCATCTCTGTTTATGGATCCATTACTTTATTGACTCCCTTATTGAATCCTGATTAATATTCTGTGTGAAAATACAAAGAAGGCCTACACAGGTTTTTCAGCGTTGTATTATCTCTAGCCTTTGGACACAGTGAGAGAAAACTAAGAGAGAATATTTACACAGCATTCATTTTCCTTTAAGTGTCTTTGGTTCAAGAAAAAAATCTGTTAAACCCGCTTAGTGCAAATGGACAGGAGGGTAAAACTGGATATTTATCATCAGTAACAGATGTGCTGTTGGGCTAGGATGCCGTGACAGTGCATGTTTTGAGCAGTTTGACATCATTGTTTTGCAGTGTTGTCAGAAAAAAACATGCTGGCATTGATAGAGGGAACTGATAAGCTCAGAGGCACGCGATTACGATAGATTGGACAGTTTGGAACCACATTTAAATTCCCATCCCCAACAACAAGGTGCTAAAATTCATTCGATTCTTTCCCACTTTCTCAGCTTGTCTGAAGCTCTAGTCTATGCACTCCTACCTACAATAGATATGACTCTTTTAAAAAAACAGATCAAAATCTTTTACTTTTCTATTTGAAAAATTAAAAGAATTTCTGAAATCTGCTGGGCACTGCAAGTTTTAGCAGAAGTTAATCTTGTTCCCTTTTTTATTTTTTTTATTTCGCTTTTTCATTCCTTTTATTATTTTAACTTTATTTATTTATGTTGACATTTTGCATCATGCGATATTTGTTTTCTTTGTTTATTTTCATCTAAACTTTTTACCTTAACTTTGTCTTGCTTATGTTTGATGGGACTGCTTGGCTTTTTGTTGCTGTATTGCTTTCTGAGTATCCTTTGTCTGCTTTTTACTTTGTCTGTCAAAGCACTTTGTAAACTCTGTTTTCAAAGGTGCTATTTGAATAAAGATGTTGTAATTCTAATTATTAATCAAACAGGAGTTTATAATGCATTTGATGGGGGCTGTTTTCAGCTGTGCATTTGATATTCTAGTGTGTATTAAAGCAGGAAGGTGCATGTTGGACTGACTTAAAATAAACTACAGTTTGGGTAATGAAGGAACATGAGCCCAGTGCAACAGTTTGCTCATTAATGTATCTTTTATACCTATGCACAACAACAAAGCTAGTGGGAAGAGTTAACTGTCAGTTTTGGTCTTTCCATGGAATTTGTTGAGAGTAAGAGAAAAACACAATATTGTTGAGTTATCCTCTATAGACTGTACCGCATGAGATTGCACTATTTCTGTCCAGTTCTTCTCCAGCGTGGTTCCCTGACTTTCCTCCTTCCACCTCCAACTCAGATTAACCGGCACAGCGAAGGCTGCCAGATCCTGCTTCAACACATCCAGCTGACCTCGCTCCTGTGAGGTTGATTAAGGACAGGGAGGGAGAAAATAACAAGGGAAAAAAACAAGAAGAAAAACACAGATGTCAAAGAGATTAAAAAGGATTTATAATGAATCAGTAATTCCCTAGAGGCAAGCGATCACTAAAAGTTGTTGTGAATACTTGAGGTCAGAAGTTACGTTTAAAAGCATGCAAACAGAGTAGAATAAGAAGTGCTGCAGTTTTTGTTTTGGAATTGTTTGAGTGGGCGGACACGGATAGATCAAGTCTGTATCTGTTTCTATGTGTGTCAGCATGTAGAATGATGAGCAGGAGACAACATAACACCTCAGGCGCCGGGGTTTTCTCAGACACTCCCTGGCTGAAAAGGACCTGTCTTAGTGCAGCTCTGGGTTTGGCTGCTGCAGATGGTCCTTTATTCAGTGTTGCAAAGTCAGTCACCACCTTCTGCTTGGTCCGCCTCTGGAGAGAGAAAATACTGCCAGTAAGGCTATTTATTTTCAGGTAGTACATTTTATCTGGAAGCACCAGAGGGTCAATCACATAAAAATAACAGTCATAAGATAGAGAGTTAGCATGATTTTAATCCTGGATGTGTATGCATCAGACTGTGTGGTATTCAGTGTCACTGACAGTGTAAAACACATTAATTTGAATTTCTTACTAGTTTTTTTTTTTAACATTTGGACACCTGATATTCAATGTCAAATGCCAAAGGGTTGGTCTTGAGTTGGACTCAAGTCACAAATTTGATTACTTTAGACTTGACAAAATCAATATGAGATTTCGACTTGGACTTTAACACTAACAACTCTGGGCTTCTCTTTGGGTAAAAGTCCTGCATTCAAATCTTACTGAGGTAAAAGTACAGAAGTGATTCAGCAAAATCTAGCACTTAGAATTTGCAAAGTATGCAAAACTGTGCAGATTTAGAGCATTGTGTTGTCCTGACACGTTTCTCAACTTGGAGATGGCTAACAGTGTCAGGAAAAGATCGAACTTTCAAATCTCAATTCTGGACTATGATGACTTTATATAATAGTGATTAATTTGTCATTGAACAATGTATCATTTTTAGGAGATGGTCATATCTGCAGTATGAAAAAAATCTAAAAAAAATAATTCCTAACTGCAGATGTCAGACAAAAGTAGCGAAGTAAAAGTGCAACACTCGCCTCTTTGAAATGTAGTGAATTATAAAGTAGCATAAAATGCAAATATTCAAGAAAAATACAAGTAGTTCGAAACTGTGCATGAGTTTATAACTTGAGAAGAGTACTGTTACTTGTCACGTTACTATAGTTCCTTACATCTGTGTCACATGTCACTTGCCTGATAGCCGATCGTGCTGAACTTGTGTTTGTCTGCTGACCCCCTGTGGTGATGGTTGATCTCTGCAGCAGCTGTCATCCCATTAACAGCATCTGGCTCTCTGGTGTCTGTGTCCCTCTGCCTCTCCCTGTCCACGCCATCTCGCCATGGCAAAGATGATTCCTCCATCACTGATTCATTTCCCCCACCGTTGTTTACATGCGGTGCCTTTGAGGAAAGGCTGTGGATAAGTACGCAGGGTTACTCATTGCCAAAAGAAGGCGTGTGAGGACACAGAGAAGAATGGTTTATAACAAGAAAAGGCTTTACAAGAGTGGATGACTGAATGGAGGGACATTGTGTGCTTTGTTATCATTTAAAAAAGTTTAACTTGACTTTCTTTTCAGGGCTAAAGCGTTATAAATGCAATAAAAACAAACACAGATGGCAATAAAAGAGATAAAGCTGAATTATTATGAACGATGGGGTTGGTTCATCATTTAAGACAGCCACTCCTAACTTTTGGCTTCTGACACTTCAAACCAAATAAATTTTTTCTTTCTTCGAGTTATGATTTAATGCTTAATTTTATAGGACAAGTGTGGCGTACACTGGTGCATAACACAGCATTTATACAAAATTAGCTTTGACATACATAAAACTTAAGAAAAAAATAAATACAAAACAGCACAAAACATAAATAATGACACAATAAAATAAGAACCACGTCATCTGTGACTATTTGAGTGATATTTCTACCAAAATTGTTGCCAATCTAATTTAAAATGATCCCAGGTTTGCTCCAGTTTGAGTTCTGTGGCTGTTAAATTCCACATTTTAATCTCGTCTGTCTACAGATTACGATGTATATAATAAAGTACCTTACAGTTCTCAACTGTTTCACTGAGCTGGAAACCCCTGACAAGTACCACCAGGATGCTGAGCATCTAAGAAACATGGTCATTTAGGCATGTATGAATGCATTTTCATTAATATTTTTGAAATGATCAACATTAAGAATATTTTATTTCTTCAGAATTTGGCATCAGTAAGGTCTTATCAGCTTCCTGTCAATTTTTAATAGCACAATTTTATATCATCATCCTCATCAGTGTTGACCTAAGAAGCTCCAATCATGCAGTGACTAACGAGAAAAATATTATAGCACAGATTTTCAAAAATAAACCTGAATTTGTCAAGGTGATAAAGCTGCTTTCTTATTCTTGTAACCTGTTGAGTGTGTCTTGACCCAAAAGTTGGGAATCTCTGGTTTAAAATAAAAGCTTACTCCAAATCAAAACAGTATATTTCTCATCCCAGCTGTGGTGCTGTTTATATATCTAGATTGTTTTGGTCTGAGTTGCAGAGTGTTGGAGACATCAGTCGTAGAGATGTCCGCCTTCGTTCCAGTATAATGGAACCAGATGGCACTTCACTTGGCATGTGGTGCTCAAAGTACCATAAAATAGACTTGAAAAATTCAACACCAGCGTCTCTTTTCAGAAATCATGACCTGTTTACTTAAGATAACCCACAGAGCTTTTATAAGAGGTTTTAGGGGAAGCTTGAATTTACTGCTTGATCATTTTGTACCACTGAACTAGGTAATGTTGCAGCTCAGCCGAGGAGGATGCCACTATTTTTTTACATCTCATGCTGTCATGAGCACGAAGCTCTCGCCCATGACATGCAGGCATGTATTTGAAATTTGTATACAGCGCTGGAGGCGGGGGCGCATTCAGTGCTGCTGAAGTTGTGCATCAAGCCCAAAGAATTTGACTTCCGTGTGTAAAATAACACAGATGCTCTGCTCTGTTCTGCTTATGCTTATGTTAGCACCCATAGAGCAAGTGCACCAGAGACTTCCATCAGCGAACTTTGAGTTAGGTCTTCAGCTACCTTAAATGAGGTTCAAATTATTCCATCATTCAGCTCTTCTTTCAAAATGTTATTGGACCAAATGGATTGAAACCCAAAAGTGAAACGAGTTGTTTCACGAGGTTGTGATGTTTAAAAAAAATGTATCCATCAATTTACAGGCATTTCTTTCGCAATGTAAGTCTATGGGAAAAAGTCATCAGGCCCAGTGGCATCACATGGTGGACCCAAAAGTTGTAATTCCACTGTTTGGCCACTATGTCAAATTGGCCTCACATCCAGTCAGAGCTGTTCCAGGGGCTCGATGAGTCGATGCACACTTCTGCAAAGTGATACAGTTACTGGGTATAATTTGGTAGAAAGAAAATAGTTCCTACATAAAACTGCTGGCAACATGATCTGTGAATTATACTAAGTAACCAGGTCATGATTTCTTGAAAGACATTGCTGTCAAACTTCTCAATTGTATTTTTTTGGCGCCAATAAGCACCAAAAGTAAGTGCCATTAAGCTTAATGATATTGAAGAGAAGGCAGAAATCGGATATCTCCAACAATTGGTAACTCACACCAAAAACAATTTAGATTGATAGATAGTACTACAGTTAAGAGGAAAACTATGTATTTTTGATTTGGGAGTAAACTGCTGTCTTGAGTTAAGGGCCAAAGAAAGCAAACACTCAGCCTCCCTTCATTTTATCGTAATTTATGACCCAGAGATTTCACTTGTGCTTTTTCTAAAGAGTCTATTTCATACACAGTAAAAACAGGAGTCAGGCAGGCTGTCAAAAACACAGAAATCATTTCTGTTGCATGTCACAGACAGTCACGCTGATTTAACAGGACACCAAAAGTGTCACACAGCTACAGCTCCAGTTACAGAGTCCTGCGGGCCGCAGTGTAGCTCCAGGACTTGTCTGTGTCTAGTTCCCACAAATCCAACATCGTCACAATTTGCAGAATGTCCTGCTGCAGGTTTAAGTTACAGCCAAGAATGTGTCTCCGTTTGCTGGGAGCTACTGTTTGTCAATGAAATATCTCACTATTTACTAGGTAGAAAAGTGATATTTTTACACACTGCTGTTAGTTAATACACTGTGAATGCATTGTGGAACCACTGATGTGAATTTCATAATTAGTTTTCAGAAGTCCTTCTAAAAGCAAACACACTGCAGACCGGTTCACTGCACTAATGCTAAACTGTCAAACTTCAAAGGACTCACGCAAGTGCTTTCATCACGGTGTCATATGTGTTTACAGTCACCGTCTTTGTCCCACAGGGACACACTAATGAGACAAGATTACACTGTAACTGTAACACTCTCAAAGACTGATAATGGGTCAGTAAAAACAGGCGTCCTGGTGGTTTTATAGCTTCGGTAAATCAACACATCTAAAGCCAACAGGACAGTCTGTAAATCAACACAGCAGCTCCAACATTCAAGTGATTTACTGACATGAAGACATCAAGTAAAATGTTCCTTTTTAGTACTGCACACTCTCACCTTATCCCACCACCAGCTGTGCTCTGAAATAAAACAAATTAAGGACTGTACCTGGGCTTGGTTGGATCCATTTTGTTTCACACAGTCATCTTTGGTTTCTGTTAGCTTTCTCCTCCTCTTTCTCTCTGCCGGGACCGGTCCCTCCCTCTCTTCCTTTCACCTGCGCCCCTGCCCTCCGCAACTGGCCTGACGGGAACAACTGGATTCTGCAGCCAGCAAATCAGTGCTCAGGGCTGGTTAATGTGTCGCAGTTAGTGCAGAGGAGGTGGTGACTGATTCCCTTGAGGATGATCTATTGTTGTTTCATGTCAATCAGGGTTATTGATCACTGAACAAACAGGGGGAAATTATTTTTAAGAGGGTGAGAAAGGTCTCATTACACAACGGGAGGGTACGAAATGCATCGTGAGAATCTGATGTTTGAAAGCAAACTAAAATAGAAAACAGAGCTCACAGGTAAGAAAAGGTGAATTATGGGAAAAAGGTTAAAAATGTAGCTACAGAAAAGAGGAAAAGATCCATCAAATCAGGTCCAAAAAAGACTTGATGGTTAAAATTAATGACACAAAATATGTTGTTATATATGATTAAATGTTGGAAGCTACAAGCTGGAATGCAGACTGGCAGCGTGCCTGAGGTTAAATACACGATTACACCTTCATTAACGCTTTTCTTCATTTACGCTTTATCAACACGCCCAAACAGTCACTCTCAGCCTGTTCATGACGTCTGCAGACAAATACAAGGCACAATTCACATGCACAGATAGAGATATATAGAAACATTTATTTCATCGTCATATATTAACATAGGATCTTTTATATGTGGCTAAAATGTGATTATTCGCTAGAAAAATGGTTCTGTTGTATAGCAAAGCACATTACAAAAGTGCTTTGGACTGACACGTCCTCAGTCTGTCTGAGTGTGACTGATTCATATCTGAATCTGCAGGCCGAGACTGGTATTATAAAAACTGAAAGACTTGGCACACTGAGACAAGGCGTGTCCTGTTTTCTCCAACAGTAATGAATAATGCTGGTGTGATTTAGCTTAAAAAAATGCAAATGGAGCTGAGAAAAAAACCTGTGAAAAGTAACAGGGGTCTGGTTTGCAGGAGGAACCACAAACTTCCCTGGGTTTGTTATTGTTCTCATAAAATCTAGAGGACTAACTGTTTAAACAGTTTAACCAGGAACTACTATTAAAACATTAACAGTTAGCTTGAAAAATAGTTTTTTGCTCCACTTAAAATATTCATATGTTGAAGAACAAAATTAAAACCAACACAAAACAATATAGTTTTAAATGTTTAAACATATTTTTGTAATATTGACAATAACAAAAAAACAGTTTGCCTTAATTTGTATATTACATATGATAAAGTAGACACCATTATAAAAAGCTGTTTGTTTGTGGTTCAGCAACAACACAAATCAGACCCAGTATATAATGTTCTTGTTAAAACTCACGTCATGAATAAATGTTGTATAGTAAAAAGTGAAGTCCATTATGAAATCATAACAACTCTCCTCTTTTTTCCCCAAAACCCAAACACACAAACTGTACAGTAAAGTGATGACAAAGAAACAGCGCATCTCAGCGAAGGCTTTGCCAGCCTTCAAGAACTAGTTTGACATTTTTTGGTATATGTGCTTAGTAGCTTTCTTGCTGGGAGTTAGTTGTGAAGTTCGTCCCACTGTAATGTTTGTGAATACAAAATTGGCGCCTGTTAGCATAGCTTAGCATAAAGAGTGGAAACGGGGAAACAGCTCACCTGGCTCTCTCTTACGCTCCGACTACCTACAACTTTATTGCTCACTGCGCCCAGAAAAAAAACAGTTCCAGCCTGTGACTCTCCACAGCGATAAAGGACTCAGCAGAGGATATTTTAAGAGATAGTCTACACTTTTTAGGGCCTGTACACATGCTGCCTTTTAGACACAATGCCCTCGAGGTTCAGAGCAAATACTTTGAGATAAACAACAACAAATCACAGCCAGCAGATATCTTTCCCGTCTTCTGTAAATATCAAGCTCTGATAAACAGGAGGAGAAGTTGATCATTTTAGCGCAGGGCCACGAACAGCTTTAGATCTGTCCCACAGACAATTCTTTAAGCCTAATGTACATCTCAAAAACAACATCTGGGAGACCAGCTCTGCCCGCAGGGTTTCTGGTGGGTGGGCCATAACACTGACTGTTTAGCAACATTAGATGCAACCTGCCTCCATGCTCTTGAACGTCAGCAAAGAGGAAGCACAATAGTTGCACCCAATGCCAAACCTCGCGTTTTCCAGGTGCTTAAAGATGAGGCATGTGTCCCGGCCCTCCTCGAAGAGAAGTTAGATGAGTAGGTAACCAGCGGAGACTCCAGGAAATAAATTCTCCCGGAGGATAAACCGTCCAGTGTTACTGAACATAACCCCCATAACACATCAAGTTGTCATTCTTCCACTTCAGTTTTTTGTCCTCTCTTAAAAATCACAATAAAACTGGCTAACTAGTGAGTTTTAGATATGCTGACAGGTGGATTTTGTTACTTTTGGACAAAACCAGTTTAACAATTTTCTAGTTTCATGTCTTTATACTAAGCTAAGCTAACCAGGTGCTGGTCGTAGCCTCATATTTACTGTACTTACTCTTTACAGCTAAGCCTAAGAGCTAAAATGCCTTTTTTATTTCTAAATATATATATATATACATGGCAAAAGTTTCTCTGCATAAGCAGAATTTGTCATTTGCTCATTAGCCATTTGATCGATCGCTCTCAGTAGTTTAACCCTGTCTTTTCAGTAAGTGATTGGCAGGACGAGAGGTAGAGTGCTCAGTGACACTGCTGAAATAAAACTGCCGCGTGGTAGCACCGTATCAGTTTGAAAGCTTTGAGGCGGCCTGTGAGTGAGTCTCAACAGAGACAATACTTGGTTTTATAAGCTCCTTGTTCCACTTGGCCAGCGTTGCAGAATTACTGAATGCCGTACTTTGTCTCCAGCTCCTCAGCTGCCCGTCCCAGGTGCATCTTTCTCAGTTCATCCAACAACTCCTGCAACAAGGGCCAGGGCTGCGTTTTGCCTCGTCCCCCTATACCCGCCTGTGAGCCTCTCTCTGCCCACACCCTCAGCATCTGATAGTGAGCCTCACGGCAGGATCGGTGATCCATCTCTGCTTGTTCGATCTCTGTATCTTTCACACCGAGAGCACGCACCAGCTGCTTCACCTGCAGCACAGGCACCAGATCCAGCACCATGTAGATCAGCTCAGGGACTGCAGGGACTGAAGGGAGGGGAGGGGGTGTTGAGGGAAGAGATAAGAGTTAGTACAATAGTTTTCTGTGTGTTTGAGTGAAAAACAACTGGTCTGTTGGTCAGGAACGTGTGCTGCTATGTGCAGTGTAAAATGCACTCACTCTTGACTTCCAGGGGGACACAGTCAGGCAGATTGGACAGGTCCTGCTCATTCACAGGACTTTGGGGAACAGCTTTAACTTTCAAGTTCTCTGACAGTTCATTTCTGTTGATCAGGACTTGCTATGAGACAAAAGTAGATTAAGTTTTATTGACTGTAAACATACATCCCGCAAAAAAAAAAAAGTGACCACAGACGGTTAGATCAGTGTACCTCGCATGAGTCAGAGGAGATGTCCGATGGTGGGCAGGGTGGATTCAGCAACTTCTTCTGGGTAGACCTTTTTGTGACCATGTGCGTGATGAGAGCCACAACAACCACTAATACCCCAGCCGCAACAACAACTCCAGCGATTATGTTGATAAGATATTTATGTACAACCTCAGGAGCTTCATAAGGATCCGAAGAGGCAGAAAGGGAACAAGACATGAAGAATGGTACACGTTAACGCGCCATAATTATACATGGCATTTACATAACATCACAAGTTCGACTTTAGTTTTGCGATTAGGGAGAAAGTTGTTCACATTTACTAATATTTTTGGACTGTCTTAGAGCATGGGAATAACATGTATGAATTTTAAAAATAGTAGTTCCCCTTTAACACTTCCCAGACCTGGATAAGTGGCAGTTTTTGCTTTTAGTTCACAAAAAGGAAGTGACGCACCTCCTACAAGCCCAATGCATTGTTGCAACAATCCCATTATAAGTTTAAAGTGTCTCTCAACAGCCAGAAATCAAATACAAAAACATTTTCTAACTAAAATGACTGCTTACAGAAGAGCAAAGATTTTGTATTGGCTATTAAGCCCAGTTGTTTTTGTGTACCTGTTTTATAACTAGTATTCTCTTCTATATGCACATTTGTACAACAAAAAACATTTACTTTGCTCTAAATGTATTTGCTTATATAATTTGGTTAAAACAGAAAGTGTATCATATGAAATGTTCTTAGAAATTTAGATATTTACCATTTGAACTTATTGAAATAAAGTTGATGCTTAAATTAATAATTTAGGTGTAATAATTTCTCAAAAAAAAACAAAAAACATCTGGTATGTCCACATGCCAGACTGTTGTTCAATTCCTGGTTTCCACCGTCACCACACTTCAGCTGTAGTTACACAACACACACATCATATTGAAACCAGAGACTAACAACACATCTTGTATAATTCAAAGTGCCTGCAAAGAAACTCTTTCAAAAGCTGGTCTGATGATCGTATACCTATCAGAAGTGCTCACCTTTTGTATTATGAGTAGAGGGTGATGCACAGAGGTGTTTGCACTCAGCGGTACAACTGTGAAGAAAAGAGAGGATGTTTCACAACACTGAGGAGGAAGTGGCACCTCTTAGGAGGAAGTGAATAACATGAAGGCCGACACACTTTTTCTGACACCAGCAAATTACTTCAAGCAGGGCTAACACTTTGAATATGACTTAAAGTTAATGTTGTTGAAATTGGTATTTAATGAAAAAATAATTACGCTTCATCTGTCACAGTTACTACTATGTGAATACAGCTATGAATTACTGACAGTTCCTTGTTTTCCCTTTTCATCTGTGACAGTATCTGTGTCTGTCCACCTCCTAAACAACTTACTGAACAATTAATAACTGCATTCTCCACTGAAATCAAATGTATTTGCAGGCTTATGAGAGTTTATTTGTTGCCCTGTTTACATTTTTACTAATAATTCTCTTTTTAAATGCATAATGTAATTTCGTTCTTCTCTAATCAGAAAAATTTTGACCAAATGTAGCTCCTTCAAGAGAATGTTTACTTTAGTTATTCTGTAGATCTTTACCAATGTTTCAACAGTTTGATACAAATGTCTAAAAGATTTATAAATATAGGATCACAAAAGGTATTTTTGTCCAGATATCGAGGGTTCCTCTCTCAGTGAATCAGGCAAACATTGCGTGAATCAGAAGCCCCTGACATTAACAAATGGTCACTTGTTTAGTAAATGTTAAAATGTCATCAACCCAGTTTTAATGTCTTGTAACTTCTCTCTTCTGCTGCCGACAAATGGAAAGACTGACCAAATCCGGAAGTGCGTTGCAAGTTTCAATTCAACAAAACAAGTTCCCTATTGACAACTTTAAATAAAAGCATCCCAAAGGGCAGGATGGGAACAAAGCATGAAGCAAAAGCTCATAGATATTAGGGTACTCACTTCTTGCAGGGTTCGCATTTGCCCTTGACTCTGTGGTATTTATCTGTACATTCACACACAGTGTTTTTCTCCGATGAACCTGTGCACAACAAAAACAACTCTATTTAGACTGACCACAAATGTACTAAACTAGAATTACCACCTCATGGTTGTATGCCTCTGCAAATCCATAAAGTTGCAGTTACAGTTTACATCCATGTCTGTGAAAACATGGATGCTTCACACACATGGCAGCCCGGCAGCACAGAAAATCAATACAATTAGCACAGTGTCAAGGGGGACACCAAAGATTAGTGTCACCAATGCAGGATATGACAAAATGTGTCCCCTTCTGTTTCTCTGTTATGGCTTTGAAAAGTCTTTGTGCAGAATATTATAAAGCTACAGTGAAGTCTACCTTTGATCTTCTGGGTGTAAAAAGTCATGTTGTCATAATTAGCGTGTGAATTCCTGAGTTATGGCCAAAAAAACCTGTTTTGTGAGTCAAAGTGACCTTTAACTATTGACCACCAAATTCTAATCAGTTAATCACGAGTCCAAGTGGAGTTTTGTGCCAAATCTAAAGACATTCCCTTAAAAACTTCTCGAGATACCGTGTTCAGTAGAACGAGACAGACGAGGTCACAGTGACTCTAACATTTGAGCTCTGACCGCCAAAATATAATCAGTTTATCGTTAAGTCCAAAAAGAGATTTGTGCCAAATTTGAAATAATTCCTTCAAGGTATTCTTATGATATGTTGTTCACAAGAATGGGATGTACGAACAACAACCAAAAAACAATGCCTCTGGCTGACGTAAGTGTATATTCCTATAACTATATTTGTATAATTTCTTTCATTCCCAAATCTTAAGACTTACATGACTGTTTTAATTTTTCATCCTTACGACACTGTTTACATCTGAGACACTGGAATGTTTCTGAATCGATGACAGACTTGTAAAAGCCCTCTTCACAGCGACAAATGGCGTTGCGGTCTCTTTCACATGGTGACTCCTCCTCTTCATGCTTTGATGCTGCAGAAAAATTGGCAAGAGAGAAAGTGAACAAAGAAAACCATTACTGATGCAACACTGACAAATCAATGAGGTGACACTGAATCACAAAAAAAGGTAATGTTGCTCTACCTTTGCAGCTTTTGCAACTTCTGCAGGTGGGGGAGGAGTTCATCTGGTCTGTGTATTGTCCATCAGGACACAGTGTGCAATTACTTCTCTCATTCAAAGCGTGACACGTTTCTACGAGCTTAAAACCTGAATAACAAAACCAAGTGAAAACACAGTTAGAATTTTAGTTAGGATGGGTTTAATTGTAGAAGAAGAAATCTGCCTGTGTGATATTATTTCCAATAATAAGCACTGTAAATCATATGTGTTGTGCTGGAGGCCATAAAGTACCTGGAGAGCATTTGTTGCAACAAATTCCCTTGTCATTGGTATATTCCCCAGGTTCACACATCGGCTCCTCTGAAGGTTCTAACAATGCCAGAGTGGGGATGAACATGCACTACAACACAGAATATAGAGAGAAAAGCTTTATTGTCCATCACATGAAGTTTTTGTGTAGTTATACAATTTCAAAGTATTTAGTGAAGCATTTTTTATTTTTTTTCTCACCATAAGCAGCAGTAGTGTGCCAATAGGGGCTTTTTTGATCCATCTTCCTCTGTGCCCAGCTCCCTCCATTATCTTACAGGTTTAAGTCAATCCATCTGAAGCCACCTGCAGGGAGAATAATCTGTAAACACCTCAAACAACCCATGTAAAAGTGATATAACTCACAGGTATTGTGCATACTATTACTGCGTCCAACTTTTGCTGAATGATGGACAGATATGCTCCGAGCCTCCAAAAAAAAAAAATCATCTTGTGATTATTTTAACGGAAATTTCAATATGGGTTGCAATTTTTGTTTCACATCACAACATCACGGATTCATCTATATTGGTTTGTTGTGACATATTTTACAAGCCTTCAGTTAAGACTTAATGTCTTAAATATCCTTGAAAGTACAATGAAATCAACAGTAAGTTATCTTCATCAATATCCTAAGTTTAGAAAAAATGATGGCTTAACGTTATGTTTTTAAAATTGCCACCAAAGTGAAAAGGTTTACAAACAATCATAGACCCAAAGTGCACCTCTCATCTCTAGCACCACCAACAGGTCACAGTTTGTCGTACACTACAGGTCATACCAGGACACGGATTATAATCAGGCTCAACTGTACTTTGACATTAATGCATCATGTGTGTTGATAAGAATCTGGTAACACAATGTGTATCATGATATAAGGGTTATGATTCAGTATTTTTTTGATACTATAATCAAGGCAATATATTTCATTTAACATTATATTTTAGATTCAGTACAGTATACCAAAACATAATATCATGATACGCAGTGTATCGACATAAAGACAGATTTATTTAAAAATTATTAAATACACATAAAAACTTCTACACCTGAAGACAGTTACCACAAACATCTACTACTGTTGGGGATAAAATTACACAATAAAGTCACAGGCTTATTTCCAGTGTGATTCTCTGGGGTCTGGTAAAGTGGAATTAAAAGAGACATAAATGGGAAACACTAGATTATTTTTTTCAAGGTTCCTATTATGAGAGATTATTTGCTAACCACTTCCTCAAAGCTTGCTTAAAATTTCTATCTGCTTCAATCAGTTTCAGAGACTCTGGAGGTTTATTCCATTCAATTGCAAACATATATCAATGCGTGTTTTTGCCCATAAAACATTTGAATCTGAAAAGAATTAAATCTGTTGAAGAAATTTGAGGACATCTTTCTTTACTGTGCAACAGCTTGTCAAAAACACTCATTCATGCAGTCCAACCAATTCATTTTATTACATTCGTGTGCTCAGATGCATTCATGAGTAGACTGTTACTGACATACAAAACTAATGTCCTGTATCTTAATATCATGAAGATTTATTAATTTTGCACTGAAAAATAAAACAAAATACAACCATGTCCAGATTATACTTCTATAGGGCAAATTAACTGCTAATCTCTTTTATAGGTCCCATTAGCCCCGCAGCCTCCCATCCTGCACTCCACTGCCCAACCCCAAGTTTACATTTTGTGTGGTACTTTGCAAAGTACGCTGGGAATGTGCAAAATATACTGTGCGCACAGTAATGAGGGTATCGCAACCAGATTTTGACACAGGGACAAGACAGGGACTAAAGTTCTAAAAATAAAGTACTCACTTTAAAAGTACGCAGGAATTTTCGCTGACTGATTGTAAACAGAATCACCATGAGATGCTTATAGTCTGGCAACCTATCACTACCTTTAATTAAAGTCCTGACCTCACCTGAGCGCTGTGTCCAGGAACTAGGGGTCGACCGATATTGTTTCTTCAGGGACTTAATGTAATTGCATCGGCAATCATTAAAATAAAATGCTGATACAGATAATCGCCAAGTGTCAAATATTGGCCCCAGTAACTGGCCAGGCCGAAAATCTGTCGATCCCTGCTGGGAACGTCCCAAACACAGAAAAATAAGAAGAAAATAAGTAAATATATAGGCAGAGAGCAGAGTCTCTGCAGGTAAACACACCACCACACGCCTCTTTTGCACGAGTCTAAATTTTATTATTCAGGAAAATCCTGCACAGTATATCTTGAAGGCCTTTATCGTCTCAGTTGATATTGAGCTTTATCAAATCAATGATTTAAATTACTATTACTACTACAAACCAGTTGACGCACAGTAAACCTGGGGCTTTCAGGGCTCGGGAGTCAGTTGGTAATCCACAGTTGAGTACATCTGAGGCTGAAAACATAAAGTTTTACATCTGATTAAAGCTGAACCGAGTCTAAGAAGCTAAGATGTCCTCAGATGACCAGAGCAACACTTCTGATTTTGGTAATAGCGTGGCCCCTATTACTCAGACACTGACGCAGATTTTAGAGGAACGGAAAAGTTTTCTCTCTACTATTCGTCCAACAATTAACAATGGTATCTGTGAATTTAAGTCCTTTCTGTATAATTTAAGTAATTTAAAATATAAAATCTATCCAAACTACATTAAATAACTCCTGACCTTTGACCTGATTACTTTCAAATGGTCAGTTCACCCAAATTACAAAAGACATATTTTTCAACATACATGGGATCTAACCCATGGACATAGGTTTCATTTCCACATTTGGAGGGACACATATGAAACTGGGGTTTGGGGGAAATTCCCCCAGGAGATTTTGAGTGTCAATCACTTAATTTCCTGTATTCTGATGAATTTGTGTGCATCCATTTCCTTGCCTATTCTGCATCACTTTATGAAGGAAATGTCATGAGTCTCATAAATATATTAGTCTTCTGGAGGAGGTTTTAGATTTACCTGTTGAGGTTTTGAGACACCAATCTCTGAGATTTCTGCTGCCAGCATAATTATATTAAGATCGGGGGTATTTTATTTGAGGTGTTGATTATTAATCAAGCCTGGGTGTTTGAGGCTTCAGTCCCAAATGTTTTATAAATAGCTCCAACTCTAGACATAATAGATAATATATAATATATAATATAAAAGTCCCAGATCTAATAATCTGTTGCTCCATTAATAATAAAATNGTCCCAAATGTTTTATAAATAGCTCCAACTCTAGACATAATAGATAATATATAATATATAATATAAAAGTCCCAGATCTAATAATCTGTTGCTCCATTAATAA